>NC_088379.1:194782500-194799049 GCF_037993035.2 Macaca fascicularis | reverse complement strand
CCCTAACCCTAACCCTAACCCTAACCCTAACCCTAACCCTAACCCTAACCCTAACCCTAACCCTAACCCTAACCCTAACCCTAACCCTAACCCTAACCCTAACCCTAACCCTAACCCTAACCCTAACCCTAACCCTAACCCTAACCCTAACCCTAACCCTAACCCTAACCCTAACCCTAACCCTAACCCTAACCCTAACCCTAACCCTAACCCTAACCCTAACCCTAACCCTAACCCTAACCCTAACCCTAACCCTAACCCTAACCCTAACCCTAACCCTAACCCTAACCCTAACCCTAACCCTAACCCTAACCCTAACCCTAACCCTAACCCTAACCCTAACCCTAACCCTAACCCTAACCCTAACCCTAACCCTAACCCTAACCCTAACCCTAACCCTAACCCTAACCCTAACCCTAACCCTAACCCTAACCCTAACCCTAACCCTAACCCTAACCCTAACCCTAACCCTAACCCTAACCCTAACCCTAACCCTAACCCTAACCCTAACCCTAACCCTAACCCTAACCCTAACCCTAACCCTAACCCTAACCCTAACCCTAACCCTAACCCTAACCCTAACCCTAACCCTAACCCTAACCCTAACCCTAACCCTAACCCTAACCCTAACCCTAACCCTAACCCTAACCCTAACCCTAACCCTAACCCTAACCCTAACCCTAACCCTAACCCTAACCCTAACCCTAACCCTAACCCTAACCCTAACCCTAACCCTAACCCTAACCCTAACCCTAACCCTAACCCTAACCCTAACCCTAACCCTAACCCTAACCCTAACCCTAACCCTAACCCTAACCCTAACCCTAACCCTAACCCTAACCCTAACCCTAACCCTAACCCTAACCCTAACCCTAACCCTAACCCTAACCCTAACCCTAACCCTAACCCTAACCCTAACCCTAACCCTAACCCTAACCCTAACCCTAACCCTAACCCTAACCCTAACCCTAACCCTAACCCTAACCCTAACCCTAACCCTAACCCTAACCCTAACCCTAACCCTAACCCTAACCCTAACCCTAACCCTAACCCTAACCCTAACCCTAACCCTAACCCTAACCCTAACCCTAACCCTAACCCTAACCCTAACCCTAACCCTAACCCTAACCCTAACCCTAACCCTAACCCTAACCCTAACCCTAACCCTAACCCTAACCCTAACCCTAACCCTAACCCTAACCCTAACCCTAACCCTAACCCTAACCCTAACCCTAACCCTAACCCTAACCCTAACCCTAACCCTAACCCTAACCCTAACCCTAACCCTAACCCTAACCCTAACCCTAACCCTAACCCTAACCCTAACCCTAACCCTAACCCTAACCCTAACCCTAACCCTAACCCTAACCCTAACCCTAACCCTAACCCTAACCCTAACCCTAACCCTAACCCTAACCCTAACCCTAACCCTAACCCTAACCCTAACCCTAACCCTAACCCTAACCCTAACCCTAACCCTAACCCTAACCCTAACCCTAACCCTAACCCTAACCCTAACCCTAACCCTAACCCTAACCCTAACCCTAACCCTAACCCTAACCCTAACCCTAACCCTAACCCTAACCCTAACCCTAACCCTAACCCTAACCCTAACCCTAACCCTAACCCTAACCCTAACCCTAACCCTAACCCTAACCCTAACCCTAACCCTAACCCTAACCCTAACCCTAACCCTAACCCTAACCCTAACCCTAACCCTAACCCTAACCCTAACCCTAACCCTAACCCTAACCCTAACCCTAACCCTAACCCTAACCCTAACCCTAACCCTAACCCTAACCCTAACCCTAACCCTAACCCTAACCCTAACCCTAACCCTAACCCTAACCCTAACCCTAACCCTAACCCTAACCCTAACCCTAACCCTAACCCTAACCCTAACCCTAACCCTAACCCTAACCCTAACCCTAACCCTAACCCTAACCCTAACCCTAACCCTAACCCTAACCCTAACCCTAACCCTAACCCTAACCCTAACCCTAACCCTAACCCTAACCCTAACCCTAACCCTAACCCTAACCCTAACCCTAACCCTAACCCTAACCCTAACCCTAACCCTAACCCTAACCCTAACCCTAACCCTAACCCTAACCCTAACCCTAACCCTAACCCTAACCCTAACCCTAACCCTAACCCTAACCCTAACCCTAACCCTAACCCTAACCCTAACCCTAACCCTAACCCTAACCCTAACCCTAACCCTAACCCTAACCCTAACCCTAACCCTAACCCTAACCCTAACCCTAACCCTAACCCTAACCCTAACCCTAACCCTAACCCTAACCCTAACCCTAACCCTAACCCTAACCCTAACCCTAACCCTAACCCTAACCCTAACCCTAACCCTAACCCTAACCCTAACCCTAACCCTAACCCTAACCCTAACCCTAACCCTAACCCTAACCCTAACCCTAACCCTAACCCTAACCCTAACCCTAACCCTAACCCTAACCCTAACCCTAACCCTAACCCTAACCCTAACCCTAACCCTAACCCTAACCCTAACCCTAACCCTAACCCTAACCCTAACCCTAACCCTAACCCTAACCCTAACCCTAACCCTAACCCTAACCCTAACCCTAACCCTAACCCTAACCCTAACCCTAACCCTAACCCTAACCCTAACCCTAACCCTAACCCTAACCCTAACCCTAACCCTAACCCTAACCCTAACCCTAACCCTAACCCTAACCCTAACCCTAACCCTAACCCTAACCCTAACCCTAACCCTAACCCTAACCCTAACCCTAACCCTAACCCTAACCCTAACCCTAACCCTAACCCTAACCCTAACCCTAACCCTAACCCTAACCCTAACCCTAACCCTAACCCTAACCCTAACCCTAACCCTAACCCTAACCCTAACCCTAACCCTAACCCTAACCCTAACCCTAACCCTAACCCTAACCCTAACCCTAACCCTAACCCTAACCCTAACCCTAACCCTAACCCTAACCCTAACCCTAACCCTAACCCTAACCCTAACCCTAACCCTAACCCTAACCCTAACCCTAACCCTAACCCTAACCCTAACCCTAACCCTAACCCTAACCCTAACCCTAACCCTAACCCTAACCCTAACCCTAACCCTAACCCTAACCCTAACCCTAACCCTAACCCTAACCCTAACCCTAACCCTAACCCTAACCCTAACCCTAACCCTAACCCTAACCCTAACCCTAACCCTAACCCTAACCCTAACCCTAACCCTAACCCTAACCCTAACCCTAACCCTAACCCTAACCCTAACCCTAACCCTAACCCTAACCCTAACCCTAACCCTAACCCTAACCCTAACCCTAACCCTAACCCTAACCCTAACCCTAACCCTAACCCTAACCCTAACCCTAACCCTAACCCTAACCCTAACCCTAACCCTAACCCTAACCCTAACCCTAACCCTAACCCTAACCCTAACCCTAACCCTAACCCTAACCCTAACCCTAACCCTAACCCTAACCCTAACCCTAACCCTAACCCTAACCCTAACCCTAACCCTAACCCTAACCCTAACCCTAACCCTAACCCTAACCCTAACCCTAACCCTAACCCTAACCCTAACCCTAACCCTAACCCTAACCCTAACCCTAACCCTAACCCTAACCCTAACCCTAACCCTAACCCTAACCCTAACCCTAACCCTAACCCTAACCCTAACCCTAACCCTAACCCTAACCCTAACCCTAACCCTAACCCTAACCCTAACCCTAACCCTAACCCTAACCCTAACCCTAACCCTAACCCTAACCCTAACCCTAACCCTAACCCTAACCCTAACCCTAACCCTAACCCTAACCCTAACCCTAACCCTAACCCTAACCCTAACCCTAACCCTAACCCTAACCCTAACCCTAACCCTAACCCTAACCCTAACCCTAACCCTAACCCTAACCCTAACCCTAACCCTAACCCTAACCCTAACCCTAACCCTAACCCTAACCCTAACCCTAACCCTAACCCTAACCCTAACCCTAACCCTAACCCTAACCCTAACCCTAACCCTAACCCTAACCCTAACCCTAACCCTAACCCTAACCCTAACCCTAACCCTAACCCTAACCCTAACCCTAACCCTAACCCTAACCCTAACCCTAACCCTAACCCTAACCCTAACCCTAACCCTAACCCTAACCCTAACCCTAACCCTAACCCTAACCCTAACCCTAACCCTAACCCTAACCCTAACCCTAACCCTAACCCTAACCCTAACCCTAACCCTAACCCTAACCCTAACCCTAACCCTAACCCTAACCCTAACCCTAACCCTAACCCTAACCCTAACCCTAACCCTAACCCTAACCCTAACCCTAACCCTAACCCTAACCCTAACCCTAACCCTAACCCTAACCCTAACCCTAACCCTAACCCTAACCCTAACCCTAACCCTAACCCTAACCCTAACCCTAACCCTAACCCTAACCCTAACCCTAACCCTAACCCTAACCCTAACCCTAACCCTAACCCTAACCCTAACCCTAACCCTAACCCTAACCCTAACCCTAACCCTAACCCTAACCCTAACCCTAACCCTAACCCTAACCCTAACCCTAACCCTAACCCTAACCCTAACCCTAACCCTAACCCTAACCCTAACCCTAACCCTAACCCTAACCCTAACCCTAACCCTAACCCTAACCCTAACCCTAACCCTAACCCTAACCCTAACCCTAACCCTAACCCTAACCCTAACCCTAACCCTAACCCTAACCCTAACCCTAACCCTAACCCTAACCCTAACCCTAACCCTAACCCTAACCCTAACCCTAACCCTAACCCTAACCCTAACCCTAACCCTAACCCTAACCCTAACCCTAACCCTAACCCTAACCCTAACCCTAACCCTAACCCTAACCCTAACCCTAACCCTAACCCTAACCCTAACCCTAACCCTAACCCTAACCCTAACCCTAACCCTAACCCTAACCCTAACCCTAACCCTAACCCTAACCCTAACCCTAACCCTAACCCTAACCCTAACCCTAACCCTAACCCTAACCCTAACCCTAACCCTAACCCTAACCCTAACCCTAACCCTAACCCTAACCCTAACCCTAACCCTAACCCTAACCCTAACCCTAACCCTAACCCTAACCCTAACCCTAACCCTAACCCTAACCCTAACCCTAACCCTAACCCTAACCCTAACCCTAACCCTAACCCTAACCCTAACCCTAACCCTAACCCTAACCCTAACCCTAACCCTAACCCTAACCCTAACCCTAACCCTAACCCTAACCCTAACCCTAACCCTAACCCTAACCCTAACCCTAACCCTAACCCTAACCCTAACCCTAACCCTAACCCTAACCCTAACCCTAACCCTAACCCTAACCCTAACCCTAACCCTAACCCTAACCCTAACCCTAACCCTAACCCTAACCCTAACCCTAACCCTAACCCTAACCCTAACCCTAACCCTAACCCTAACCCTAACCCTAACCCTAACCCTAACCCTAACCCTAACCCTAACCCTAACCCTAACCCTAACCCTAACCCTAACCCTAACCCTAACCCTAACCCTAACCCTAACCCTAACCCTAACCCTAACCCTAACCCTAACCCTAACCCTAACCCTAACCCTAACCCTAACCCTAACCCTAACCCTAACCCTAACCCTAACCCTAACCCTAACCCTAACCCTAACCCTAACCCTAACCCTAACCCTAACCCTAACCCTAACCCTAACCCTAACCCTAACCCTAACCCTAACCCTAACCCTAACCCTAACCCTAACCCTAACCCTAACCCTAACCCTAACCCTAACCCTAACCCTAACCCTAACCCTAACCCTAACCCTAACCCTAACCCTAACCCTAACCCTAACCCTAACCCTAACCCTAACCCTAACCCTAACCCTAACCCTAACCCTAACCCTAACCCTAACCCTAACCCTAACCCTAACCCTAACCCTAACCCTAACCCTAACCCTAACCCTAACCCTAACCCTAACCCTAACCCTAACCCTAACCCTAACCCTAACCCTAACCCTAACCCTAACCCTAACCCTAACCCTAACCCTAACCCTAACCCTAACCCTAACCCTAACCCTAACCCTAACCCTAACCCTAACCCTAACCCTAACCCTAACCCTAACCCTAACCCTAACCCTAACCCTAACCCTAACCCTAACCCTAACCCTAACCCTAACCCTAACCCTAACCCTAACCCTAACCCTAACCCTAACCCTAACCCTAACCCTAACCCTAACCCTAACCCTAACCCTAACCCTAACCCTAACCCTAACCCTAACCCTAACCCTAACCCTAACCCTAACCCTAACCCTAACCCTAACCCTAACCCTAACCCTAACCCTAACCCTAACCCTAACCCTAACCCTAACCCTAACCCTAACCCTAACCCTAACCCTAACCCTAACCCTAACCCTAACCCTAACCCTAACCCTAACCCTAACCCTAACCCTAACCCTAACCCTAACCCTAACCCTAACCCTAACCCTAACCCTAACCCTAACCCTAACCCTAACCCTAACCCTAACCCTAACCCTAACCCTAACCCTAACCCTAACCCTAACCCTAACCCTAACCCTAACCCTAACCCTAACCCTAACCCTAACCCTAACCCTAACCCTAACCCTAACCCTAACCCTAACCCTAACCCTAACCCTAACCCTAACCCTAACCCTAACCCTAACCCTAACCCTAACCCTAACCCTAACCCTAACCCTAACCCTAACCCTAACCCTAACCCTAACCCTAACCCTAACCCTAACCCTAACCCTAACCCTAACCCTAACCCTAACCCTAACCCTAACCCTAACCCTAACCCTAACCCTAACCCTAACCCTAACCCTAACCCTAACCCTAACCCTAACCCTAACCCTAACCCTAACCCTAACCCTAACCCTAACCCTAACCCTAACCCTAACCCTAACCCTAACCCTAACCCTAACCCTAACCCTAACCCTAACCCTAACCCTAACCCTAACCCTAACCCTAACCCTAACCCTAACCCTAACCCTAACCCTAACCCTAACCCTAACCCTAACCCTAACCCTAACCCTAACCCTAACCCTAACCCTAACCCTAACCCTAACCCTAACCCTAACCCTAACCCTAACCCTAACCCTAACCCTAACCCTAACCCTAACCCTAACCCTAACCCTAACCCTAACCCTAACCCTAACCCTAACCCTAACCCTAACCCTAACCCTAACCCTAACCCTAACCCTAACCCTAACCCTAACCCTAACCCTAACCCTAACCCTAACCCTAACCCTAACCCTAACCCTAACCCTAACCCTAACCCTAACCCTAACCCTAACCCTAACCCTAACCCTAACCCTAACCCTAACCCTAACCCTAACCCTAACCCTAACCCTAACCCTAACCCTAACCCTAACCCTAACCCTAACCCTAACCCTAACCCTAACCCTAACCCTAACCCTAACCCTAACCCTAACCCTAACCCTAACCCTAACCCTAACCCTAACCCTAACCCTAACCCTAACCCTAACCCTAACCCTAACCCTAACCCTAACCCTAACCCTAACCCTAACCCTAACCCTAACCCTAACCCTAACCCTAACCCTAACCCTAACCCTAACCCTAACCCTAACCCTAACCCTAACCCTAACCCTAACCCTAACCCTAACCCTAACCCTAACCCTAACCCTAACCCTAACCCTAACCCTAACCCTAACCCTAACCCTAACCCTAACCCTAACCCTAACCCTAACCCTAACCCTAACCCTAACCCTAACCCTAACCCTAACCCTAACCCTAACCCTAACCCTAACCCTAACCCTAACCCTAACCCTAACCCTAACCCTAACCCTAACCCTAACCCTAACCCTAACCCTAACCCTAACCCTAACCCTAACCCTAACCCTAACCCTAACCCTAACCCTAACCCTAACCCTAACCCTAACCCTAACCCTAACCCTAACCCTAACCCTAACCCTAACCCTAACCCTAACCCTAACCCTAACCCTAACCCTAACCCTAACCCTAACCCTAACCCTAACCCTAACCCTAACCCTAACCCTAACCCTAACCCTAACCCTAACCCTAACCCTAACCCTAACCCTAACCCTAACCCTAACCCTAACCCTAACCCTAACCCTAACCCTAACCCTAACCCTAACCCTAACCCTAACCCTAACCCTAACCCTAACCCTAACCCTAACCCTAACCCTAACCCTAACCCTAACCCTAACCCTAACCCTAACCCTAACCCTAACCCTAACCCTAACCCTAACCCTAACCCTAACCCTAACCCTAACCCTAACCCTAACCCTAACCCTAACCCTAACCCTAACCCTAACCCTAACCCTAACCCTAACCCTAACCCTAACCCTAACCCTAACCCTAACCCTAACCCTAACCCTAACCCTAACCCTAACCCTAACCCTAACCCTAACCCTAACCCTAACCCTAACCCTAACCCTAACCCTAACCCTAACCCTAACCCTAACCCTAACCCTAACCCTAACCCTAACCCTAACCCTAACCCTAACCCTAACCCTAACCCTAACCCTAACCCTAACCCTAACCCTAACCCTAACCCTAACCCTAACCCTAACCCTAACCCTAACCCTAACCCTAACCCTAACCCTAACCCTAACCCTAACCCTAACCCTAACCCTAACCCTAACCCTAACCCTAACCCTAACCCTAACCCTAACCCTAACCCTAACCCTAACCCTAACCCTAACCCTAACCCTAACCCTAACCCTAACCCTAACCCTAACCCTAACCCTAACCCTAACCCTAACCCTAACCCTAACCCTAACCCTAACCCTAACCCTAACCCTAACCCTAACCCTAACCCTAACCCTAACCCTAACCCTAACCCTAACCCTAACCCTAACCCTAACCCTAACCCTAACCCTAACCCTAACCCTAACCCTAACCCTAACCCTAACCCTAACCCTAACCCTAACCCTAACCCTAACCCTAACCCTAACCCTAACCCTAACCCTAACCCTAACCCTAACCCTAACCCTAACCCTAACCCTAACCCTAACCCTAACCCTAACCCTAACCCTAACCCTAACCCTAACCCTAACCCTAACCCTAACCCTAACCCTAACCCTAACCCTAACCCTAACCCTAACCCTAACCCTAACCCTAACCCTAACCCTAACCCTAACCCTAACCCTAACCCTAACCCTAACCCTAACCCTAACCCTAACCCTAACCCTAACCCTAACCCTAACCCTAACCCTAACCCTAACCCTAACCCTAACCCTAACCCTAACCCTAACCCTAACCCTAACCCTAACCCTAACCCTAACCCTAACCCTAACCCTAACCCTAACCCTAACCCTAACCCTAACCCTAACCCTAACCCTAACCCTAACCCTAACCCTAACCCTAACCCTAACCCTAACCCTAACCCTAACCCTAACCCTAACCCTAACCCTAACCCTAACCCTAACCCTAACCCTAACCCTAACCCTAACCCTAACCCTAACCCTAACCCTAACCCTAACCCTAACCCTAACCCTAACCCTAACCCTAACCCTAACCCTAACCCTAACCCTAACCCTAACCCTAACCCTAACCCTAACCCTAACCCTAACCCTAACCCTAACCCTAACCCTAACCCTAACCCTAACCCTAACCCTAACCCTAACCCTAACCCTAACCCTAACCCTAACCCTAACCCTAACCCTAACCCTAACCCTAACCCTAACCCTAACCCTAACCCTAACCCTAACCCTAACCCTAACCCTAACCCTAACCCTAACCCTAACCCTAACCCTAACCCTAACCCTAACCCTAACCCTAACCCTAACCCTAACCCTAACCCTAACCCTAACCCTAACCCTAACCCTAACCCTAACCCTAACCCTAACCCTAACCCTAACCCTAACCCTAACCCTAACCCTAACCCTAACCCTAACCCTAACCCTAACCCTAACCCTAACCCTAACCCTAACCCTAACCCTAACCCTAACCCTAACCCTAACCCTAACCCTAACCCTAACCCTAACCCTAACCCTAACCCTAACCCTAACCCTAACCCTAACCCTAACCCTAACCCTAACCCTAACCCTAACCCTAACCCTAACCCTAACCCTAACCCTAACCCTAACCCTAACCCTAACCCTAACCCTAACCCTAACCCTAACCCTAACCCTAACCCTAACCCTAACCCTAACCCTAACCCTAACCCTAACCCTAACCCTAACCCTAACCCTAACCCTAACCCTAACCCTAACCCTAACCCTAACCCTAACCCTAACCCTAACCCTAACCCTAACCCTAACCCTAACCCTAACCCTAACCCTAACCCTAACCCTAACCCTAACCCTAACCCTAACCCTAACCCTAACCCTAACCCTAACCCTAACCCTAACCCTAACCCTAACCCTAACCCTAACCCTAACCCTAACCCTAACCCTAACCCTAACCCTAACCCTAACCCTAACCCTAACCCTAACCCTAACCCTAACCCTAACCCTAACCCTAACCCTAACCCTAACCCTAACCCTAACCCTAACCCTAACCCTAACCCTAACCCTAACCCTAACCCTAACCCTAACCCTAACCCTAACCCTAACCCTAACCCTAACCCTAACCCTAACCCTAACCCTAACCCTAACCCTAACCCTAACCCTAACCCTAACCCTAACCCTAACCCTAACCCTAACCCTAACCCTAACCCTAACCCTAACCCTAACCCTAACCCTAACCCTAACCCTAACCCTAACCCTAACCCTAACCCTAACCCTAACCCTAACCCTAACCCTAACCCTAACCCTAACCCTAACCCTAACCCTAACCCTAACCCTAACCCTAACCCTAACCCTAACCCTAACCCTAACCCTAACCCTAACCCTAACCCTAACCCTAACCCTAACCCTAACCCTAACCCTAACCCTAACCCTAACCCTAACCCTAACCCTAACCCTAACCCTAACCCTAACCCTAACCCTAACCCTAACCCTAACCCTAACCCTAACCCTAACCCTAACCCTAACCCTAACCCTAACCCTAACCCTAACCCTAACCCTAACCCTAACCCTAACCCTAACCCTAACCCTAACCCTAACCCTAACCCTAACCCTAACCCTAACCCTAACCCTAACCCTAACCCTAACCCTAACCCTAACCCTAACCCTAACCCTAACCCTAACCCTAACCCTAACCCTAACCCTAACCCTAACCCTAACCCTAACCCTAACCCTAACCCTAACCCTAACCCTAACCCTAACCCTAACCCTAACCCTAACCCTAACCCTAACCCTAACCCTAACCCTAACCCTAACCCTAACCCTAACCCTAACCCTAACCCTAACCCTAACCCTAACCCTAACCCTAACCCTAACCCTAACCCTAACCCTAACCCTAACCCTAACCCTAACCCTAACCCTAACCCTAACCCTAACCCTAACCCTAACCCTAACCCTAACCCTAACCCTAACCCTAACCCTAACCCTAACCCTAACCCTAACCCTAACCCTAACCCTAACCCTAACCCTAACCCTAACCCTAACCCTAACCCTAACCCTAACCCTAACCCTAACCCTAACCCTAACCCTAACCCTAACCCTAACCCTAACCCTAACCCTAACCCTAACCCTAACCCTAACCCTAACCCTAACCCTAACCCTAACCCTAACCCTAACCCTAACCCTAACCCTAACCCTAACCCTAACCCTAACCCTAACCCTAACCCTAACCCTAACCCTAACCCTAACCCTAACCCTAACCCTAACCCTAACCCTAACCCTAACCCTAACCCTAACCCTAACCCTAACCCTAACCCTAACCCTAACCCTAACCCTAACCCTAACCCTAACCCTAACCCTAACCCTAACCCTAACCCTAACCCTAACCCTAACCCTAACCCTAACCCTAACCCTAACCCTAACCCTAACCCTAACCCTAACCCTAACCCTAACCCTAACCCTAACCCTAACCCTAACCCTAACCCTAACCCTAACCCTAACCCTAACCCTAACCCTAACCCTAACCCTAACCCTAACCCTAACCCTAACCCTAACCCTAACCCTAACCCTAACCCTAACCCTAACCCTAACCCTAACCCTAACCCTAACCCTAACCCTAACCCTAACCCTAACCCTAACCCTAACCCTAACCCTAACCCTAACCCTAACCCTAACCCTAACCCTAACCCTAACCCTAACCCTAACCCTAACCCTAACCCTAACCCTAACCCTAACCCTAACCCTAACCCTAACCCTAACCCTAACCCTAACCCTAACCCTAACCCTAACCCTAACCCTAACCCTAACCCTAACCCTAACCCTAACCCTAACCCTAACCCTAACCCTAACCCTAACCCTAACCCTAACCCTAACCCTAACCCTAACCCTAACCCTAACCCTAACCCTAACCCTAACCCTAACCCTAACCCTAACCCTAACCCTAACCCTAACCCTAACCCTAACCCTAACCCTAACCCTAACCCTAACCCTAACCCTAACCCTAACCCTAACCCTAACCCTAACCCTAACCCTAACCCTAACCCTAACCCTAACCCTAACCCTAACCCTAACCCTAACCCTAACCCTAACCCTAACCCTAACCCTAACCCTAACCCTAACCCTAACCCTAACCCTAACCCTAACCCTAACCCTAACCCTAACCCTAACCCTAACCCTAACCCTAACCCTAACCCTAACCCTAACCCTAACCCTAACCCTAACCCTAACCCTAACCCTAACCCTAACCCTAACCCTAACCCTAACCCTAACCCTAACCCTAACCCTAACCCTAACCCTAACCCTAACCCTAACCCTAACCCTAACCCTAACCCTAACCCTAACCCTAACCCTAACCCTAACCCTAACCCTAACCCTAACCCTAACCCTAACCCTAACCCTAACCCTAACCCTAACCCTAACCCTAACCCTAACCCTAACCCTAACCCTAACCCTAACCCTAACCCTAACCCTAACCCTAACCCTAACCCTAACCCTAACCCTAACCCTAACCCTAACCCTAACCCTAACCCTAACCCTAACCCTAACCCTAACCCTAACCCTAACCCTAACCCTAACCCTAACCCTAACCCTAACCCTAACCCTAACCCTAACCCTAACCCTAACCCTAACCCTAACCCTAACCCTAACCCTAACCCTAACCCTAACCCTAACCCTAACCCTAACCCTAACCCTAACCCTAACCCTAACCCTAACCCTAACCCTAACCCTAACCCTAACCCTAACCCTAACCCTAACCCTAACCCTAACCCTAACCCTAACCCTAACCCTAACCCTAACCCTAACCCTAACCCTAACCCTAACCCTAACCCTAACCCTAACCCTAACCCTAACCCTAACCCTAACCCTAACCCTAACCCTAACCCTAACCCTAACCCTAACCCTAACCCTAACCCTAACCCTAACCCTAACCCTAACCCTAACCCTAACCCTAACCCTAACCCTAACCCTAACCCTAACCCTAACCCTAACCCTAACCCTAACCCTAACCCTAACCCTAACCCTAACCCTAACCCTAACCCTAACCCTAACCCTAACCCTAACCCTAACCCTAACCCTAACCCTAACCCTAACCCTAACCCTAACCCTAACCCTAACCCTAACCCTAACCCTAACCCTAACCCTAACCCTAACCCTAACCCTAACCCTAACCCTAACCCTAACCCTAACCCTAACCCTAACCCTAACCCTAACCCTAACCCTAACCCTAACCCTAACCCTAACCCTAACCCTAACCCTAACCCTAACCCTAACCCTAACCCTAACCCTAACCCTAACCCTAACCCTAACCCTAACCCTAACCCTAACCCTAACCCTAACCCTAACCCTAACCCTAACCCTAACCCTAACCCTAACCCTAACCCTAACCCTAACCCTAACCCTAACCCTAACCCTAACCCTAACCCTAACCCTAACCCTAACCCTAACCCTAACCCTAACCCTAACCCTAACCCTAACCCTAACCCTAACCCTAACCCTAACCCTAACCCTAACCCTAACCCTAACCCTAACCCTAACCCTAACCCTAACCCTAACCCTAACCCTAACCCTAACCCTAACCCTAACCCTAACCCTAACCCTAACCCTAACCCTAACCCTAACCCTAACCCTAACCCTAACCCTAACCCTAACCCTAACCCTAACCCTAACCCTAACCCTAACCCTAACCCTAACCCTAACCCTAACCCTAACCCTAACCCTAACCCTAACCCTAACCCTAACCCTAACCCTAACCCTAACCCTAACCCTAACCCTAACCCTAACCCTAACCCTAACCCTAACCCTAACCCTAACCCTAACCCTAACCCTAACCCTAACCCTAACCCTAACCCTAACCCTAACCCTAACCCTAACCCTAACCCTAACCCTAACCCTAACCCTAACCCTAACCCTAACCCTAACCCTAACCCTAACCCTAACCCTAACCCTAACCCTAACCCTAACCCTAACCCTAACCCTAACCCTAACCCTAACCCTAACCCTAACCCTAACCCTAACCCTAACCCTAACCCTAACCCTAACCCTAACCCTAACCCTAACCCTAACCCTAACCCTAACCCTAACCCTAACCCTAACCCTAACCCTAACCCTAACCCTAACCCTAACCCTAACCCTAACCCTAACCCTAACCCTAACCCTAACCCTAACCCTAACCCTAACCCTAACCCTAACCCTAACCCTAACCCTAACCCTAACCCTAACCCTAACCCTAACCCTAACCCTAACCCTAACCCTAACCCTAACCCTAACCCTAACCCTAACCCTAACCCTAACCCTAACCCTAACCCTAACCCTAACCCTAACCCTAACCCTAACCCTAACCCTAACCCTAACCCTAACCCTAACCCTAACCCTAACCCTAACCCTAACCCTAACCCTAACCCTAACCCTAACCCTAACCCTAACCCTAACCCTAACCCTAACCCTAACCCTAACCCTAACCCTAACCCTAACCCTAACCCTAACCCTAACCCTAACCCTAACCCTAACCCTAACCCTAACCCTAACCCTAACCCTAACCCTAACCCTAACCCTAACCCTAACCCTAACCCTAACCCTAACCCTAACCCTAACCCTAACCCTAACCCTAACCCTAACCCTAACCCTAACCCTAACCCTAACCCTAACCCTAACCCTAACCCTAACCCTAACCCTAACCCTAACCCTAACCCTAACCCTAACCCTAACCCTAACCCTAACCCTAACCCTAACCCTAACCCTAACCCTAACCCTAACCCTAACCCTAACCCTAACCCTAACCCTAACCCTAACCCTAACCCTAACCCTAACCCTAACCCTAACCCTAACCCTAACCCTAACCCTAACCCTAACCCTAACCCTAACCCTAACCCTAACCCTAACCCTAACCCTAACCCTAACCCTAACCCTAACCCTAACCCTAACCCTAACCCTAACCCTAACCCTAACCCTAACCCTAACCCTAACCCTAACCCTAACCCTAACCCTAACCCTAACCCTAACCCTAACCCTAACCCTAACCCTAACCCTAACCCTAACCCTAACCCTAACCCTAACCCTAACCCTAACCCTAACCCTAACCCTAACCCTAACCCTAACCCTAACCCTAACCCTAACCCTAACCCTAACCCTAACCCTAACCCTAACCCTAACCCTAACCCTAACCCTAACCCTAACCCTAACCCTAACCCTAACCCTAACCCTAACCCTAACCCTAACCCTAACCCTAACCCTAACCCTAACCCTAACCCTAACCCTAACCCTAACCCTAACCCTAACCCTAACCCTAACCCTAACCCTAACCCTAACCCTAACCCTAACCCTAACCCTAACCCTAACCCTAACCCTAACCCTAACCCTAACCCTAACCCTAACCCTAACCCTAACCCTAACCCTAACCCTAACCCTAACCCTAACCCTAACCCTAACCCTAACCCTAACCCTAACCCTAACCCTAACCCTAACCCTAACCCTAACCCTAACCCTAACCCTAACCCTAACCCTAACCCTAACCCTAACCCTAACCCTAACCCTAACCCTAACCCTAACCCTAACCCTAACCCTAACCCTAACCCTAACCCTAACCCTAACCCTAACCCTAACCCTAACCCTAACCCTAACCCTAACCCTAACCCTAACCCTAACCCTAACCCTAACCCTAACCCTAACCCTAACCCTAACCCTAACCCTAACCCTAACCCTAACCCTAACCCTAACCCTAACCCTAACCCTAACCCTAACCCTAACCCTAACCCTAACCCTAACCCTAACCCTAACCCTAACCCTAACCCTAACCCTAACCCTAACCCTAACCCTAACCCTAACCCTAACCCTAACCCTAACCCTAACCCTAACCCTAACCCTAACCCTAACCCTAACCCTAACCCTAACCCTAACCCTAACCCTAACCCTAACCCTAACCCTAACCCTAACCCTAACCCTAACCCTAACCCTAACCCTAACCCTAACCCTAACCCTAACCCTAACCCTAACCCTAACCCTAACCCTAACCCTAACCCTAACCCTAACCCTAACCCTAACCCTAACCCTAACCCTAACCCTAACCCTAACCCTAACCCTAACCCTAACCCTAACCCTAACCCTAACCCTAAC